>NC_057802.1:429279885-429290722 GCF_018294505.1 Triticum aestivum
ATGGGGGGAGGGGGGTTTGGGGAATATTATTGGCTAGTTGGCCGAAGGGCAGTTGAATCTAGGATTTGGGGGGAATTTTTGGGTGGGGGGAGGATTTTCGTGCGGTGGCGGGGGGAGTTTGGCGCATGGTCGGTTTCTCCAAGTGCAGTCCCACGTGTCAGTGAAGAGGCAAGCCGAAGCATGTTCCGTTTGCGTGAGCCGTGTGCAGGACCGAACGTGTGTGGGGTGCAATGCGACCGCGACAGGGGTGCTGTGAGTGTACCCCCTTTTTTTCCTTTTAAACTAGGTGCTTCGCCCCCTCAAAAAAAAACTTGTTGCTTCACGCGATCCATCGATACTACTACTAGTAATCCGGTAATCCCGACTAAAACGGCGCGGCCGGGTCTTTTCCCGCGCGATATGCTGGGAGGTTGGCTTAGTTGGGTTTTTTAGGACGAGTAATGCTACACCTACGTAGTCCCAGTTACGTAATTAACATAATGTGAAACATCTGAGCTGTTGATTGTAGATTGGGGGGAGGGAGGGGCCCACCACCATGAAAATCAGGGGAGGAGAGAGAGAGGCAATTTACGTTAACCCTTTCGTAGGTTCCCGTAGATGTAGAAAAATGTGAAATGCGTGAATGTGCATTTGTAGACAAGGCCTTCCCTCGTTCATCCTTTTCTCCCACAAGATCTTGATCTTCCGTGCAATGCACGGGCATCTTGCTAGTACTCCTACAATATACTATATTATTGTGAAATTTCATATACACCGGCCGAGATTAATGCAAACACGTAGATTTTCATTACATTTCGAACTTTTATTGGACAGAAAAATAAAAGAAACCCGACCCTAAACCTATTCTACGGCGGCGACCGACATCCTCCATCTGCGATCTCCATGTACGGGGGCGGGGTTCAAGACCCGTGAAGTGAAGGTGCGGTCTCCGGCGAGGAAAAGTAGAACACGGGAGACGGACCGGCCAGTTGGCACACCATGCCCTGCCTCCTCCCATGCCCTACTCATCCTCGGAGGAGTCCCCGACCTCGGCGGTGCCGGACGTTGGACGGCGGCAAGTAGGACGCGTGGCTGATGGTGCTCCCGTCATCGGCCGCCAGCGTGGCCACCGCTTGTGCAGCGACTTGAGCGAGGGCGGCGACCTCGAGCTCCATCCCCGAAGACAAGCTCTCATGTAGAGCGTTCGCGCTTGCGGTCATGGCGGATGTGGTGCCAGGTAGGAGGACGATGCGCTATGGTGTGGAGGTTAGCTGGGTGTTGCCGCTTTAAGTAGCGCATTCCGGTGAGGCCAAGCGTCCTGGTGCGTCATTAAGTCACCGGAGTTGGTTCCTCGGGCACCGAGCCTCTTAACGACGGCCTACGGACGGACGGCATGAATGCGGGCAGCTGGCGCCGGCTGGGAACGCACCGCGCGACCGCGCGAGGGACGAGGGTTTTTGGTGTGCCAGGGTAGTCAGCTGCGGTCGTGGCAACGTTGGAGATGCCCTTTGCTCACATGCGATCGACGCATGTCATTGAAAAAGCAAGACGACCCGGCATGGTCTTAGGTCCTGAGGATGCAGTTGGCGGCGCTACACCACTCCGCGGATGCGTCCCGGCGCCCCGTGCATCCTCGACGAGCCGGGTGTTGGGGTGTGTTTGGATTGTGGCCAAAGTGCACCTTACCAAAATTTTGGTCATGACCCAAAGATTGGTCCTTGTTTGGATGGTTGCCATTTTTTTTGAGGTTTTGGTCATGACCCAAAAATGGATGGTTTCCATTTTTTTGGCATGCCAATGAACTCTAGCCAACTCTAGTTCATTTTTATTGCCGATGTCGGCCAAATCATGGGCAACCAAAATTTTGGCTACCCAATGCTTTGATGGCGCATACTTGGGCACAAACCAAACATACTAGCTGTTGGTCGTGCCAGAGCACTAACGCCACCCTCGGCACACTGAAACCTACCGTGTCTAGCGACGATGAGCGTGTCGCTCACCGCGGTCGCCGTGTCCAGAGGCGGTGCTGGAGCTGCGCCACGTTGTTGGCCCCCACGACTCACATGAATGGTTGCCGGTGGCGAGGAGGTCGTGGGCCAGCTCCTCCATTGGACTAGTTTGCGCTACACCGTCCCGACAGGTGTGCCCCACATGTCGGTTTCCCTGTTTTCCCGGCCATATTCGAGCATCAGTGCTCCGCGTTGTGCATTAGGCCTTTCACTATGTAGGCCAAACGAGACAACTTATTGTTTATTTGAGCCGATCAAGTATAATCATGTGGCGCTTGCTTATTTCTCATTCATCTCCAACCCTCTTCTCCATCGATCATGTCACCTTCCGGTCGAGTCCATCCTCCCGCATGCCTCATTTGAACATTCTGCCGAGTATCATTCGCATGTGGGCCTAGACCTTGCTTGTATTTCCAATGTTTATTTGTAATTTGCCCGACATGCATACAAACAAACGGTTTGTTTGAAGTTTCACTTTGCCTCCACTACGTGTTGCTTCGCGTCTTAGTTTTGGCATCCCATTCGGTTCATGCATGCCCCGACACATGTTGACGAGATCGATTGATGTTCAGAGATCAATTGCGTGTCGTGCAAGGAGATAAAGGTTTGGTCTATTTCTATGATAGAAATGACCCGGGGGGGGGGGTCTGTGTGGATCAGAGGGAGTATATTGTACGTTCATAAGCGAAATGAACGTATTGTACCCACCCTAGTCCTCTTTCAATCGATCTCCTGACCCTGAGATGAAATCGAGAGAGAACGGGTGGGGGCATGTGTGATACCTAAGGCGGATTCATAATTTTGAACCGGTGATCATAGCATCCGCAAATCATATATAAAGGGTATTCAATGTTCGTTTCGTTTTTGAACGTACAATATACTCCCTCCTATTCCTTCTAGTTTACATATAAGTTTTATGTCTAGTCAAAGTATCTCTACTTTGATAAAAAAAAGTATCAACATTCAACAACGCCGAATCATATTGTTAGATTCGTACGTACTCCTAGATTTGTACTCGAGATGGTTTCCAATTTGTTTTCAACCACGTGAATGTGCTTGTTCTCGCGCATGCTCTTCCTACTAGGATTTCGCCACGTATAGCCAGTCCAATAGTAACTTTTTTTAAGCTCCCTGTCCAATAGTACTAGTGGAGTTCTGACAACATCTGTACTAGAGTATGCAGTGCTCATAGTTGTACTCCCTCCTTCCATTTATATAGGGCCTATGTGGAGGAGAGAGATGTGAAAAAGTAAGGGGAGTGAGCTCTCATGCAAGAGCCTAGCTATATACGCATTCCTAGTTAAATACGTACAATAAATATGAAGAAAGAGATGGAGAGGAGATGGAAAAAAGTACTAATACAATAGCCAACCTTATAATTTTTTTGTGGGAAATAGCCAACCTTATAGCCCACACTACTGTATGAGTGCATATAATAGATGATGGCTATAGATGACATGGCAGTTCCTTATAGCCATCGACTGGCTATATTATTAACCATGCTCTAATGCGTTTTTCAAAACCGCATTTGACTATTGACAAGATTAATAGTAGATGAGATGTATAATGTGAAAATTATATCATTGGAAGCTCCTTTCACATACGTATCCCTGCCTTACCCTCCCTTTCGGTCACTTACTGGCGGACCCCATGCTTGCTAGGCCCCGCATGTCAGTTACTCAATGGGTTCGGCCACGTCAGGGGATCCTCATTCGTAGTATACTCCCTCTGTTTTTATTTACTCCGCATAAAATGACGCAGGCGGGGGAGGGGGAAGGACGTCGGTTTGCTATCAACTGTGGTCCCACAAGCGAGCGAAAATGCAAGACGAAGCGCGTTCCATTCGGTGAGCGACGTGGAGGGTCCAGTGTGCCGGGCTGCAACGCGAAGGCGACAAGAGCGATGTACAGTCAAAACCGATTGGCCGGTCGTCACCGGAACCACTATTCACACCAGAACCTTCGCTGCTCGGCCTACGCAGCCATTGCCCTAAAACCACACCTAATCTCCAGCCCCTTCCCCCACCTTTCGATCCCCTAGCCCGCATCAAGCGTCCCCTAGTTCATCAGAAAGCCATGGTGCGCCGCAAGATCACGTACTACAAGATGCTGACGCCGGAGTGCCGCGCAGAAATCGCAGCGGCGGTCGGCGCCAGAGACCTCCGTTCCCAAGATCGCTTTGGGCGGGCCAATCCCCGAGTTCTCTGGAGCCAAGCTACGAGGAGGAGGAAGCCGATCCAATGTTCATGGCGGAGGTCGCGGCGCAGAAGGCCCCCGATGGGTATGAGACGATGGACGTCGACTTTGTGCCGGCGTCCGAGTCCCCCATGGTGCAGGCGGACCAGCGGTTCAACCTGGTGATACTAAAGGAGTACCGGGAGGCAGAGGCTCAACTCGACGCGGAGCGCGCGCATGCCGCTGCCATCGAGGCTCTCCTGCAGGCAGAACCGGATGTCGTGGATGTGAACCGGGCGGCGGAGGCTCAACTTGAGGCGGAGCGCGCGGATGCCGCTGCCATCGAGGCCCTCCTGCAGGCGGAACTGGACGTCCTGGACTTGAACCGGGCGGCAGAGGCTCAACTCGATGCGGATCACGCGGATGCCGCTCTCATCGAGGCCCTCCTGCACGTGGAACCGGACGTCCTGGACTTGAACCGGGCGGCGGAGGCTCGACTCGACGCGGAGCACGCGGATGCCGCTGCCATCGAGGCCCTCCTGCAGGCGGAACCGGACGTCCTCGACTTGAAACGGGCGATGCTCTCGTCTGTGCAGAGCGCCTGCACGCTCCACGTGAACGAGTAGCTGGAGGCCGAGGACAACCACGGTGCGGAGACACACGTCGGCAGCTACGGCTGGTTCGCGCCGGCAGCCAAAGACGACGAGGCCGTCTCGTTCCGTGAGCAGTGATAGTTTTTCTTTATGTTGTTGTTTTTATGGATCTTTTGCTGTGTAAAAACATATATTGTTATGCAAGTCACCTGACTTGGGTCAGTCTACCATTTCAGGCGGTTGGATGAATATCCTACGTCTCCTAACCCTTCTTCCTCACCTCTTCTTCTTCCCCAACAGACCACCGCACGGGCCTTACGGATACTCCCCAACATGCGGTTGGATAAACATACTCTATGAACGAAAATTATGTGTCAGCGGTAGGATGGCTGAGTTTGGTTTGTTCACATACGACAGCACGTGTCAGTGAGGGTGCATTCCCTTGGTTGGGTTTGCGGCGTGCAGGAGCGACTATGCATGTGAGGGTGCGGTGCGACCGCGGCGTGCAGGAACGATCGTGTGAGGGTGCGGTGAGACCGCGATAGCCATGCACAAGTGTACCTCCTTTTCATTTTGAAAACTTTAGGCAAGCTTGGCAAAAATGTGTGGCGAAGTATGGTAATGTAAGGCCTAGACCCAAACAGGATAAGTACGTAGTACTATGTACTAGGAGTACTAGTGTTAAAAAAGAAAGGAGGGGTTTTCCTTCGCGGGATTAATCGATACAAATCCTCGTTTCACGTGTCAATTAATGCGTATTTTTTTCTCCAAAGCCCAAAGAGCTAACCATCTCACTCCTCATCGCTTGATTAATGCAGCGCCATGTAAACCAACCTTCTCACTTCCGCATGCATGCAGGGGATATTAATGTCCTTGGTTGCTAGTACGAGGCAAACCACAACAGTGTTAGTGGCCTTTTGCAAATTGTAATTTTGATATACTGGCCTTGTGTACAAAAAAATGGAGGTAGTAACTATATTTGACTTCCTTCCCCATTGCGGTGACGTCGACGATCTCTCGAACGTTGTGGTTTGGCGAAGTGCGTTCGACGGAGAACACCATTGAGGGAGACCACGGTAAGTCATTCGCAAGTGCCGCCTACAAGCCGAGACAACGGCCTTATTTGCATCCAGGAAGCCCGTTGAACCAAAGGACGCGTAAATGTACTAGTACTACTCGTACACAATAGCGTCCTCTGTCCAACTTAGTGCGGTGAGATGGTTTCTCGAAGAAGACGATGGAGAAGTGGAGTCAGCGAAGAGTGAAATGATGTTTGCTTCGTCCATGCTTTGTGATTTGACGCCTCACTGCTTTCTGATTTGTGATAGAAGGGACAGGGGAGTAGACTATGTCCTCTATACTGTACATGCGTCCAAGCACGGGAGAAAGAGGAGAGACGTTGCATTTTTCTATTCCTTCAATCAATCAATCAATCAGGGAGCTTCGGTTCCATCCTTTTGGCTTTGGCAACACAGTCCACAATGGTTCCCACGATGCCAAAAGCTATTTTCACATTTGGCTACACATTGTGGATGCCCTTAACCGTACCACTTGGATTTGCTCCTGTGTGCTATCTATACAAATCTCAATTATATTGATCTAAAAAATTATAGAATCAAGATTAGTAAAATGGAGGTGATTTTGCCGCGCGGATGGCGGGGGAGGTTTCTTATTTTTAGAGGACGTTATCCTGGCGGTTTGCTAACATGCGGTCCCACGTGTCAGTGCTTAACCAAGCCGATCCGCTTCCGACATGAGGCAGAACAACGGCAGAAGCAACACGTGGTTAACTTGAAGAAGATGAGGGAGAAGCGGATTCAGCAACGAGTGAAATGATGGTTGCTTCGTCCCTCCAACTTCTTTTTTTAGCATTATTACTTTGTCCCTCCAACTTAACTGCGGGAAAGGTGCAGCTTTGTGATTTGACGTCTCATTCTCATTAATACGCCGGCGCCATGACTGGGTGCTTCACCCCGGTTGCTCTGCACTGTATTCCGGTATGGCACGTGGACCCTGTAGCTTGATGCCCCACATGTCGGCGAAAGGGACTAGAAGATTTATGAAAGCGAGCACTCCACTCTTACGACGAGGAGTACACGACACGACGGCCCAGTGAACTGTCACTTGTACTGTATATAGTACTATAGTTTTGCTGTTTCGCACGATCCATCAATACAAACCCGATTAAATAGGAAAGGGCGGGATTTTTCCCGCGCGGTATATGATACTGGCCATACATTTCAAAGGCAATTTTAATGTATGCAAACTGAATAATTAAGTAACAATATGATATCTAGTAAAACTAAAAACACATATGATTTATTGTGTTAGAGTGTAGTAGTAGTGCTGTATTGCATAGTTGTTAGATGTAACATGCGAGAACGTGTAGAGATGTAGTTTTGGAGGGCCTACAGAGAGAAAAGCGTAATATGTTCACCGAACTTCAGAATAAGCTGATTACGGTCACTATATACGTTTTGCGGTGATTATATGGTCACTTGCTCACGGTTCAGCATCGGATTGCACTTTGTTGACCGGCCAAATAGTCTGCGTGGCATCATGTTGACTAGTTAAATTGACCATGTTCCTTGTGGGTCCCACCTGTCAGTTCGCATAGGGAAAAGGTCAGATAAACACAAATTTACACAGGCGCGACAAGACTCCACCCCGTGCGCGGGAATCACCTGGTTGTGTATGTGTTTGTCAGGGCCTGATGTGTGCGCATGCGCGTGTAGGTTGAGCACTTGAGCGTGCGAGTGTGTGTTGGTTGTGTGGTGTACTAGTGTGTGCATGCATGCGTGCGTGTGTGCGTGTGAGTGTTGCGTGCGTGCGTGGGTCCATGTGTTCGTGTGAGTGTTGCGTGCATGCAGTTCGTGTGCATGCGTGAGTGTGTGTATAATCACCACACCAGTTCCTGTGTGTTAAAACAGACGGCTCAGCATACCAATACAAGGCCACCTTGTCCGCTGTGCCCGCGGTCATGACTTCGAACCACCGTCCAATATATTTTTTGTCGTTTGTTTTCATTCTTACTAGCAAGATGCCCGTGCGTTGCACGTAACATCAAGATGCATTTGTATGACTAGTTTATCTTGTGAGAGAAAAGGATGAACAAGGGAAGGCCTTACTTGCAAATGTGGAGAGGTGTGTGGGTACATCTTAGGCAAAATTGTCATAGTTTCTTTCCTATCCGTCAGATATAAATCGAACGGCCTATATTGCAGGATGGCAGGCACACCATCATCACCAACTCTGTTTTTTATAAGAGTGTATTTTATCCCTACTCTTATAAAAAGCATAGTCGGTGATGATCGTGTGCCTGCCATCCTGCAATATATGCCGTCCGATCTATATCTGACGGATAGGAAGGAAACTATGGCAATTTTGCAAAAAGATACCCACACCCCTCTCCACACTTGCAAATAAGACCTTCCCTTGTTCATCCTTTTCCCCCACAAGATAAATTACTCATACAGATGCATCTTGATGTTCCGTGCAACGCATGGGCATCTTGCTAGTATTTTATAAGAGTGTAGATGTAGAGTAGATACAAGCCGACAGGTGGGCCCGATGGTTGTGAGATAATGTGATGCAACACTAGAGGTGCCACGTGGAGCGTTTAACTGGTCAACTAGTCGTGTCTTGAGCAAATACAGAGTTGTACGGTGACCCGTGACTGTATAATAACCACAAAACGTAAATGGTGACCATAATGAGTGGATTCTGAAGTCCAATGTACGTATCGTGCTTTCGCTTCGAATACAATGATCGTCACTGTATATATCGCGAGAGAAAGATGAAACATGCGTGAATGTGCTGGGGGCTTACTTTTAGAGGACCTGGAGATAGTTTGTGTGCGTACCTGAAAGGGGCGTAGAGGGGGGGTATGCGATGGAGAGAGAGATGCTCTTCGTTTCTCTTTATTATGACTACCTTTATATATAGTATAAAAATATACAAATTCACAGTGCGGAATAAATATCATTGTGGGCACCATGCAATGCAAGCGTTCATACTCCTCCATATAACTTTGTAATGTTGTATATATGTAGAAATTCTAAAATATTTTTTTAGCCACACTTTATTCAAAAGGAATGTTGTATGCGAAATAAACGTGAAGAGAGGGCTTTTTAGATCAATGGGGTACGTGATGTAACATGTGCGAATGTGTAGTTGATGCATTTGGCAGGGCCTAGAGAGGTATGTGTGTGTATTACGTATTCGAGAGAGGCATGGATAGAGGGGCCGACAGGGGGGCGTGCGAGAGATAGCACGAGAAATGAGAGTGGTCTAGAGAGAGAGACGAATATGACGTCACAGCGAGAGATTCCCTTGAGTGTGTATATGCAAGGGGGAGTGGATAGAGGCACCAGGAGAATATATTTTTTTTGTGTGGTGTCTGTGTTGGTATGTGTGGGTGTGAGAAGATAACGAGACATTGGGGTAGAGGGTGTGTCACCGCGTGAGGTCCGGTGGGTCGAGGTGAGGCCCTTCGTTCGGTTCCGTCCCGCGCCACATTGGTCGGCCCGTGATGCATTTAGGGAGACCCATGGATGACTAGTCGTACAAGACAAAGATAGCATAATTGTGAAGGACTCTATGTCCACTGACAAAGCCGGCTAGGATTTGTAACCCTGGGTTCTCGGACTAAGGTAACCCCTTTATCTCTGATATTACTATTCATCCAACCTAACTTTAAGGGGCATCCTACAGAATGCTCTGCTAGAATCATACTCGTCGATTAGGAAGAGAGGTGTGAGACAATGCGTGAGAGACATGCCTAAAGATAATGTGCATACAGGAGACACGTAGGCGGGTCTATGTATATAGAAAGGGTCGATGGGGATTGTGCGTGTGTATGCTTGCGAGAGGAAGAGTGCTTGTGATAAAGGTTAGTGAAAACAGTCGTAAATGGTTACGAGAGGGAGGGAGGGTTATATCGAGAGCATGTGTGCGAGAAAGACACCTCGGGAGAGAGTGTGTGAGCATGTGTGGGAGACCACCGATGGAGAGTGAAACTACACGTACAAGACTGCTGTACACATTGATTAAAGATATAATTGTATCCAAATATTAGGATGGGATCATGATATTTGCAATTCGCGTAAGGAACGGTTATTGATCCATCAGACATCTTGATTCTATCGAATTTGAGCATGTATATGTTATTATTCGACACTATTTTTCCACATAGTTAGTATTTTGAACTCCAGACAATGCATCGCTTTAGCAATCGAATATAAACGTGAGTATAGTTCATGTTGTGTGTGTAAAGCACATTATACATACGAAAGTTACACAATGAACATTATAAATAGCTACCTATGAACTAGCATACATTTGAATTCAACTTAAGGTGGTTTAAAAAATCGAATTCAACATGAAGTCCATTCAATTATTTGAATTTGATATCATGGGTTTTGTAAATCATACCTAAATTATGGGGGCACCAATCTTTGCTCTGATTTTATACATAATAGCATATGTAGTCGTGTACAAAATAGATTCTAATTTAGCTCCTCCATTCCAAAATAATCGTAGTTATAGGATTTTCAAGTGTCAAAATTTCAAAAAGAAGCGGATAATTTAATGAGGTTTTCAAACATACAAGGTCAAATTTAACGTTGTCTATTTAGGTTAATCCTCAAAGTTCAAGAGTACTCTAAACGTGAATGCTTGTGTTTCAAAATTTCGAAAGAAGCGCCAAAAGAGCCTCTACTCGCCCGAAACCGTGTGAGACCAATGTTTGGTAGTACAAGGAAATTACTTTTCTAATAACTCCGACCCGTGAAACCTACCGGCTCGACATCCAAAGGTCTAAACCGGGGTAGGTTTGTAGCTTCATCTAGACGCCACGCGACCGCCTCCGAAAAACATTCATACACAATGGCCGCCTAAGCACACATGCGCGCGGCCGAAATCGCTCCCGCCCACTATTTGGGACACCTGGGATTACCATCCTACCCCTGACCCGCAGTAGGTCCAAAATTTAAGAGGGGGCAAAGTTTGTACTTTCCCCAAATTTCAAACAAGCGCGTCCCATCTTCTGTTCAAAAAAGCCAAAAACAAGCGCGTCCCAGAC